>NC_057803.1:746925140-746936125 GCF_018294505.1 Triticum aestivum
TCACAAACCGGATACGTGTATATTTTGAATGGTGGGGCAGTAAGCTGGTGCAGTTGCAAGCAAAGCGTCGTGGCGGGATCTACATGTGAAGCGGAGTACATGGCAGCCTCGGAGGCAGCACATGAAGCAATATGGGTGAAGGAGTTCATCACCGACCTAGGAGTCATACCCAATGCGTCGGGGCCGATCAAGCTCTTCTGTGACAACACTGGAGCTATTGCACTTGCCAAGGAGCCCAGGTTTCACAAGAAGACAAGGCACATCAAGCATCGCTTCAACTCCATTCGTGAAAATGTTCAAGATGGAGACATAGAGATTTGTAAAGTACATACGGACCTGAATATAGCAGATCCGTTGACTAAACCTCTCCCTAGAGCAAAACATGATCAACACCAGAATTCCATGGGTGTTCGATTCATCACAATGTAACTAGATTATTGACTCTAGTGCAAGTGCGAGACTATTGGAAATATGCCCTAGAGGCAATAATAAAAGCACTATTATTATATTTCCTTGTTCATGATAATTGTCTTTATTCATGCTATAATTGTGTTATCCGGAAATCGTAATACATGTGTGAATAACAGACACCAACATGTCCCTAGTGAGCCTCTAGTTGACTAGCTCGTTGATCAACAGATAGTCATGGTTTCCTGACTATGGACACTGGATGTCATTGATAACGAGATCACATCATTGGGAGAATGATGTGATGGACAAGACCCTATCCTAAACATAGCACAAGATCGTATAGTTCGTTTGCTAGAGTTTTCCAATGTCAAAGTATCTTTTCCTTAGACCATGAGATCGTGTAACTCCCGGATACCGTAAGAGTGCTTTGGGTATGCCAAACGTCACAACGTAACTGGGTGACTATAAAGGTAGACTACGGGTATCTCCGAAAGTGTCTGTTGGGTGACATGGATCAAGACTGGGATTTGTCACTCCGTATGACGGAGAGGTATCACTGGGCCCACTCGGTAATGCATCATCATAATGAGCTCAGAGTGACCAAGTGTCTGATCACGGGATCATGCATTACGGTACGAGCAAAGTGACTAGCCGGTAACGAGATTGAACGAGGTATTGGGATACCGACGATCGAATCTCGGGCAAGTAACATATCGATAGACAAAGGGAATAGCGTACGGGATTGATTGAATCCTCGACATAGTGGTTCATCCGATGAGATCATCGTGGAGCATGTGGGAGCCAACATGGGTATCCAGATCCCGCTGTTGGTTATTGACCGGAGAGTCGTCTCGGTCATGTCTGCTTGTCTCCCGAACCCGTAGGGTCTACACACTTAAGGTTCGGTGACGCTAGGGTTATGAAGATATGTATATGCAGAAACCCGAATGTTGTTTGGAGTCCCAGATGAGATCCCGGACGTCACGAGGAGTTCCGGAATGGTCCGGAGGTAAAGAATTATATATAGGAAGTGCTATTTCGGGCATCGGGACAAGTTTCGGGGTTATCGGTATTGTACCGGGACCACCGGAAGGGTCCCGGGGGTCCACCGGGTGGGGCCACCTGTCCCGGGGGGCCACATGGGCTGTAGGGGGTGCGCCTTGGCCTAGATGGGCCAAGGGCACCAGCCCCTATAGGCCCATGCGCCTAGGGTTTCCACCATGGAAGAGTCCATGTGGTGGAAGGCACCCCTAGGTGCCTTGGGGGGGAGGGAAACCTCCCCTTGGCCGCCGCCCCCCCTAGTAGATGCCATCTACTAGGGCCGGCGCCCCCCCCTTGGCACCCCTATATATAGTGGGGGGGGGAGAGGAGGGATTTCACACCAGCCCCTGGCGCCTCCATCTCCCCCCGTTACGTCTCTCCCTCGTAGTCTCGGCGAAGCCCTGCTGCTGTGACGCCCTGCATCCACCACCACGCCGTCGTGCTGCTGGATCTTCATCAACCTCTCCTTCCCCCTTGCTGGATCAAGAAGGAGGAGACGTCTCCCGTCTCGTACGTGTGTTGAACGCGGAGGTGCCGTCCATTCGGCGCTGGTCATCGGTGATTTGGATCACGTCGAGTACGACTACATCATCACCGTTCTTTTGAACGCTTCCGTGCGCGATATACAAAGGTATGTAGATGCATCTAATCACTCGTTGCTAGATGAACTCCTAGATGATCTTGGTGAAACGAGTAGGAAATTTTTTGTTTTCTGCAACGTTCCCCAACAGTGGTATCAGAGCCAGGTTTATGCGTAGTTCTTCTTGCGCGAGTAGAACACAATTTGTTGTGGGCGTAGATTTGTCAACTTTCTTGCCGTTACTAGTCCTTTCTTGCTTCAGCGGTATTGTGGGATGAAGCGGCCCGGACCAACCTTACACGTACGCTTACGTGAGACCGGTTCCACCGACTAACATGCACTAGTTGCATAAGGTGGCTGGCGGGTGTCTGTCTCTCCTACTTTAGTTGGAGCGGAATCGATGAACAGGGTCCTTATGAAGGGTAAATAGAAGTTGACAAATCACATTGTGGCTTTAACGTAGGTAAGAAAACGTTCTTGCTAGAACCCTAATTCAGCCACGTAAAACTTGCAACAACAATTAGAGGACGTCTAACTTGTTTTTGCAGCAAGTGGTTTGTGATATGATATGGCCAAAGTTGTGATGAATGATGAATGATCTACATGTGATGTATGAGATGTTCATGCTATTGTAATAGGATTCACGACTTGCATGTCGATGAGTATGACAACCGGCAGGAGCCATAGGAGTTGTCTTTATTCTTTTATATGACCTGCGTGTCATCAAGAAACGCCATGTAAATTACTTTACTTTATTGCTAAACGCGTTAGCCATAGTAGTAGAAGTAATAGTTGGCGAGCAACTTCATGGAGACACGATGATGGAGATCATGATGATGGAGATCATGGTGTCAAGCCGGTGACAAGATGATCATGGAGCCCCAAGATGGAGATCAAAGGAGCTATGTGATAATGGCCATATCATGTCACGTTTATTATTTGATTGCATGTGATGTTTATCATGTTTTGCATCTTGTTTACTTAGAACAACGGTAGTAAATAAGATGATCCCTCACAATAATTTCAAGAAGTGTTCCCCCTAACTGTGCACCGTTGCGACAGTTCGCTGTTTCAAAACACCACGTGATGATCGGGTGTTTTATTCAGACGTTCACATACAACGGGTGTAAGACAGATTTACACATGCAAACACTTAGGTTGACTTGACGAGCCTAGCATGTACAGACATGGCCTCGGAACACAGAAGACCGAAAGGTCGAGCATGAGTCGTATAGAAGATACGATCAACATGAAGATGTTCACCGATGTTGACTAGTCCGTCTCACGTGATGATCGGACACGGTCTAGTTAAACTCGGATCATGTAATACTTAGATGACTGGAGGGATGTCTAATCTAAGTGGGAGTTCACTAATAATTTGATTAGTTGAACTTAATTATCATGAACTTAGTCTAAAATCTTTGCAATATGTCTTGTAGATTAAATGGCCAACGTAGTCCTCAACTTCAACGCGTTCCTAGAGAAAACCAAGCTGAAAGACGATGGCAGCAACTATACGGACTGGGTCCGGAACCTGAGGATCATCCTCATAGCTTCCAAGAAAGATTATGTCCTACAAGCACCGCTTGGTGACGCACCCGTTCTCCCTGCAGAACAAGATGTTATGAACGCTTGGCAGGCACGTTCCGATGACTACTCCCTCGTTCAGTGCGGCATGCTTTACAGCCTAGAGCCGGGGCTCCAAAAGCGTTTTGAGAGACATGGAGCATATGAGATGTTCGAAGAGCTGAAAATGGTTTTCCAAGCTCATGCCCGGGTCGAGAGATATGAAGTCTCCGACAAATTCTTCAGCTGTAAGATGGAGGAAAACAGTTCTGTCAATGAGCACATACTCACTATGTCTGGGTTGCATAACCGCTTGACTCAGCTGGGAGTTAATCTCCCGGATGATGCGGTCATTGACAGAATCCTCTAGTCGCTTCCACCAAGCTATAAGAGCTTTGTGATGAACTTCAATATGCAGGGGATGGAAAAGACCATTCCTGAAGTATTTGCTATGCTGAAATCAGCAGAGGTAGAAGTCAGGAAGGAACATCAAGTGTTGATGGTCAATAAAACCACTAAGTTCAAGAAAGGCAAGGGTAAAAAGAACTTCAAGAAGGACGGCAAGGAGGTTGCCGCGCCCGGCAAGCAAGCTGCCGGGAAGAAGCCAAATAATGGACCCAAGCCCGAGACTGAGTGCTTTTATTGCAAGGGAAGCGGTCACTGGAAGCGGAACTGCCCTAAGTACTTAGCGGATAAGAAGGCCGGCAAAACAAAAGGTATATGTGATATACATGTAATTGATGTGTACCTTACTAGTGCCCGTAGTAGCTCCTGGGTATTTGATACCGGTGCAGTTGCTCACATTTGTAACTCAAAGCAGGGGCTGCGGAATAAGCGGAAACTGGCAAAGGACGAGGTGACGATGCGCGTCGGGAATGGTTCCAAGGTCAATGTGATCACCGTCGGCACGCTACCTCTGCATCTCCCTTCGGGATTAGTTTTAAACCTTAATAATTGTTATTTAGTGCCAGCTTTGAGCATGAACATTGTATCAGGATCTCGTTTAATTCGAGATGGCTACTCTTTTAAATCTGAGAATAATGGTTGTTCCATTTTTATGAGAGATATGTTTTATGGTCATGCTCCTATGGTGAATGGTTTATTCTTTATGAATCTCGAACGTGATGCTACACATGTTCATAATGTGAGTGCCAAAAGAAGTAAGGTTGATAATGATAGTCCCACATACATGTGGCACTGCCGCCTTGGTCACATAGGTGTCAAACGCATGAAGAAGCTCCATGCTGATGGACTTTTAGAGTCTCTTGATTATGAATCATTTGACACATGCGAACCATGCCTTATGGGTAAAATGACCAAGACTCCATTCTCAGGAACAATGGAGCGAGCAACCGACTTATTGGAAATCATACATACTGATGTGTGCGGTCCAATGAGTGTTGAGGCTCGCGGTGGCTATCGTTATGTTCTCACCCTCACTGATGATTTAAGTAGGTATGGGTATATCTACTTAATGAAACACAAGTCTGAAACCTTTGAAAAGTTCAAGGAATTTCAGAGTGAGGTTGAAAATCAACGTGACAGGAAAATCAAGTTTCTACGATCAGATCGTGGAGGAGAATACTTGAGTCACGAGTTTGGGGCACACTTAAGAAAATGTGGAATAGTTTCACAACTCACGCCGCCTGGAACACCTCAGCGTAATGGTGTGTCTGAACGTCGTAATCGCACTCTATTAGATATGGTGCGATCTATGATGTCTCTTACCGATTTACCGCTATCCTTTTGGGGCTATGCTTTAGAGACTGCCGCATTCACTTTAAATAGGGCTCCGTCGAAATCCGTTGAGACGACACCGTATGAATTATGGTTTGGGAAGAAACCTAAGCTGTCGTTTCTAAAAGTTTGGGGATGCGATGCTTATGTCAAGAAACTTCAACCTGAAAAGCTCGAACCCAAGTCGGAAAAATGAGTCTTCATAGGATACCCAAAAGAAACTATTGGGTACACCTTCTACCTCAGATCCGAAGGCAAGATCTTTGTTGCCAAGTATGGGTCCTTTCTGGAGAAAGAGTTTCTCTCGAAAGAAGTAAGTGGGAGGAAAGTAGAGCTTGATGAAGTATTACCTCTTGAACCGGAAAATGGCGCAACTCAAGATAATGTTCCTGAGGTGCCTGCACCGACTAGAGAGGAAGTTAATGATCAAGATACTTCTGATCAAGCCCCTACTGAAATTCGAAGGTCCACAAGGACACGTTCCGCACCAGAGTGGTACGGCAACCCTGTCTTGGAAATCATGCTGTTAGACAACGGTGAACCTTCGAACTATGAAGAAGCGATGGCGGGCCCGGATTCCGACAAATGGCTAGAAGCCATGAAATCCGAGATAGGATCCATGTATGAAAACAAAGTATGGACTTTGACTGACTTGCCCGTTGAGCGGCGAGCCATAGAAAATAAATGGATCTTTAAGAGGAAGACAGACGCGGATGGTAATGTGACCATCTATAAAGCTCGGCTTGTCGCTAAGGGTTATCGACAAGTTCCAGGGGTTGACTACGATGAGACTTTCTCACTGGTAGCAAAGCTGAAGTCCGTCCGAATCATGTTAGCAATTGCCGCATTCTATGATTACGAAATATGGCAAATGGACGTCAAAACGGCATTCCTTAATGGTTTCCTTAAGGAAGAATTGTATATGATACAGCCGGAAGGTTTTGTCGATCCTAAGAATGCTGACAAAGTGTGCAAGCTTCAACGCTCGATTTATGGGCTGGTGCAAGCATCTCGGACTTGGAACATTCGCTTTGATGAGATGATCAAAGCGTTTGGGTTTACACAGACTTATGAAGAAGCCTGCGTTTACAAGAAAGTGAGTGGGAGCTCTGTAGCATTTCTCATATTATATGTATATGACATACTTTTGATGGGAAATGATATAGAACTCTTGGACAGCATCAAGGCCTACTTGAATAAAAGTTTTTCAATGAAGGACTTTGGAGAAGCTGCTTATATATTAGGCATCAAAATCTATAGAGATAGATCGATACGCCTCATACGTCTTTCACAAAGCACATACCTTGATAAGATATTGAAGAAGTTCAATATGGATCAATCCAAGAAGGGGTTCTTGCCTGTGTTACAAGGTATGAAATTGAGCTCAGCTCAATGTCCGACCACGGCAGAAGATATAGAAGAGATGAGCGTCATCCCCTATGCCTCAGCCATAGGTTCTATTATGTATGCCATGCTGTGTACCAGACCTGATGTTAACCTTGCCGTCAGTTTGGTAGGAAGGTACCAAAGTAATCCCGGCAAGGAACACTGGACAGCGGTCAAGAATATCCTGAAGTACCTGAAAAGGACTAAGGAAATGTTTCTCGTTTATGGAGGTGACGAAGAGCTCGTCGTAAAGGGTTACGTCGACGCTAGCTTCGACACAGATCTGGATGACTCTAAGTCACAAACCGGATACGTGTATATTTTGAATGGTGGGGCAGTAAGCTGGTGCAGTTGCAAGCAAAGCGTCGTGGCGGGATCTACATGTGAGGCGGAGTACATGGCAGCCTCGGAGGCAGCACATGAAGCAATATGGGTGAAGGAGTTCATCACCGACCTAGGAGTCATACCCAATGCGTCGGGGCCGATCAAGCTCTTCTGTGACAACACTGGAGCTATTGCACTTGCCAAGGAGCCCAGGTTTCACAAGAAGACAAGGCACATCAAGCGTCGCTTCAACTCCATTCGTGAAAATGTTCAAGATGGAGACATAGAGATTTGTAAAGTACATACGGACCTGAATGTAGCAGATCCGTTGACTAAACCTCTCCCTAGAGCAAAACATGATCAACACCAGAATTCCATGGGTGTTCGATTCATCACAATGTAACTAGATTATTGACTCTAGTGCAAGTGGGAGACTGTTGGAAATATGCCCTAGAGGCAATAATAAAAGCATTATTATTATATTTCCTTGTTCATGATAATTGTCTTTATTCATGCTATAATTGTGTTATCCGGAAATCGTAATGCATGTGTGAATAACAGACACCAACATGTCCCTAGTGAGCCTCTAGTTGACTAGCTCGTTGATCAGCAGATAGTCATGGTTTCCTGACTATGGACACTGGATGTCATTGATAACGAGATCACATCATTGGGAGAATGATGTGATGGACGAGACCCAATCCTAAACATAGCACAAGATCGTATAGTTCGTTTGCTAGAGTTTTGCAATGTCAAAGTATCTTTTCCTTAGACCATGAGATCGTGTAACTCCCGGATACCGTAGGAGTGCTTTGGGTATGCCAAACGTCACAACGTAACTGGGTGACTATAAAGGTAGACTACGGGTATCTCCGAAAGTGTCTGTTGGGTGACATGGATCAAGACTGGGATTTGTCACTCCGTATGACGGAGAGGTATCACTGGGCCCACTCGGTAATGCATCATCATAATGAGCTCAGAGTGACCAAGTGTCTGGTCACGGGATCATGCATTACGGTACGAGTAAAGTGACTTGCCGGTAACGAGATTGAACGAGGTATTGGGATACCGACGATCGAATCTCGGGCAAGTAACATATCGATAGACAAAGGGAATAGCGTACGGGATTGATTGAATCCTCGACATCGTGGTTCATCCGATGAGATCATCGTGGAGCATGTGGGAGCCAACATGGGTATCCAGATCCCGCTGTTGGTTATTGACCGGAGAGTCGTCTCGGTCATGTCTGCTTGTCTCCCGAACCCGTAGGGTCTACACACTTAAGGTTCGATGACGCTAGGGTTATGAAGATATGTATATGCAGAAACCCGAATGTTGTTCGGAGTCCCGGATGAGATCCCGGACGTCACGAGGAGTTCCGGAATGGTCCGGAGGTAAAGAATTATATATAGGAAGTGCTATTTCGGGCATCGGGACAAGTTTCGGGGTTATCGGTATTGTACCGGGACCACCGGAAGGGTCCCGGGGGTCCACCGGGTGGGGCCACCTGTCCCGGGGGGCCACATGGGCTGTAGGGGGTGCGCCTTGGCCTAGATGGGCCAAGGGCACCAGCCCCTATAGGCCCATGCGCCTAGGGTTTCCACCATGGAAGAGTCCATGTGGTGGAAGGCACCCCTAGGTGCCTTGGGGGGAGGGAAACCTCCCCTTGGCCGCCGCCCCCCCTAGTAGATGCCATCTACTAGGGCCGGCGCCCCCCCTTGGCACCCCTATATATAGTGGGTGGGAGAGGAGGGATTTCACACCAGCCCCTGGCGCCTCCATCTCCCCCGTTACGTCTCTCCCTCATAGTCTCGGCGAAGCCCTGCTGCTGTGACGCCCTGCATCCACCACCACGCCGTCGTGCCGCTGGATCTTCATCAACCTCTTCTTCCCCCTTGCTGGATCAAGAAGGAGGAGACGTCTCCCGTCCCGTACGTGTGTTGAACGCGGAGGTGCCGTCCGTTCGGCGCTGGTCATCGGTGATTTGGATCACGTCGAGTACGACTACATCATCACCGTTCTTTTGAACGCTTCCGTGCGCGATCTACAAAGGTATGTAGATGCATCTAATCACTCGTTGCTAGATGAACTCCTAGATGATCTTGGTGAAACGAGTAGGAAAATTTTTGTTTTCTGCAACGTTCCCCAACAGCCGCCTCCTCGTCGCCAGGTCGCCGCCCCGTCGTCCCCTCCCTTCCCTTCTCTCTCCCTGCCTCACTCTCTCTACTTCCCCCGAAGGTCCCCGCCGCCCTTCGAGCTCCGCCCGTCGTCGGCTGGCCTCGCCATCGCCGGGAACGGGTCGACCGCGTCCAGATCCGCCTGGATCCGGCCGGCACCACAACCCCCATGGCCTCCTCCAGCCTGCTTCGCCGGAGCCCCTCGTCCCGCCACCGCCATGCTTCGCCTCGGCCTCGGGCAAGGTCGGGGACGAGCTCCCCTGTCGTGGGCCCTGTCCGGCCCACCCACGCTAGCCGCAGCGCCTCAAGGCCCAGCTCGCCCGGCCCAGTGGCCCTCTGGTGAGCGCCCACGCGCTATCCTGCGCCCCAGCGCACTTTTGTTTCCTGCGTCGGCCCATGTGGTTCGGTTTCGTCCTGTTTAGGTTTTTTTCCCTGTTCTACGAATTTCCTATTATCCGGTGAATTACAGTTTTATAGAAAACCCCTCAATATCATGCATATAATAAACTCCACAACCGTGCATCGGATTAAAATGTTTTATATATGTAAAATGCTTAGAATTTTGTGTAGATTAATAATATGTCATTTTCATCCGATATTAAAATGTTTAACATGCTGTTTGTTTTTATTTTGCATAATGCCATGCTAAAATGATTTATTTAGTAACTAATTAATCGTAGCTCCGATTTTAATAAACTTTATATGTAAATGGGGTGGAAAAATGCCTAGATTAACTTGGTGCACTCATCTTGCATGTTTAACAACATTAAAATATGGTTTAGGGCAGAACAGTACCAAATCCATTATTTGCATATGAGGATTTTCCGGAATTGTTGTTTGTTGTTCCGGCCTCATTTAAGCTTGCCTAGATAGGTAGTTTTCATATGCTTCACCCCTTGCCATGTTTAATAACATTTAATATTGTTGTGTACCTAAACGAGAGAGAACTAAATAATTGATGTGGTGTTTTGTCAATATGCAACTCGTTGCATATTGAGCTCCACTTAACTTGTAGTATTGTTTGTTGCACTTTGCCATGCCATGCCTCTTTAAACCGGACATGCATCATATTTGTTTGTGCATCATGCCATGATTATGCTTATGTGTTTACCATGTTGTTTGCTTCTTTCCGGGTTGCCTTCGGTTTCGTTCCGGAGTTGTGAGGATTCGTTCGACTACGTTCGTCTGTCTTCTTCATGGACTCGTTCTTCTTCCTAGCGGGATTTCAGGCAAGATAACCGCTACCCTGGATCTCACTACTATCATTGCTATGCTAGTTGCTTCGTTCTATCACTTTGCTGCGCTACCTATCACCTGTTTATCAAGCCATCCCAAATTGCCATGAACCTCTAACCTTTGACACCCTTCCTATGCAAACCATTGTTTGGCTATGTTACCGCTTTTGCTCAGCCCCTCTTATAGCGTTGCTAGTTGCAGGTGAAGTTGAAGATTGCTCCATGGTGGACAGGATTTTGGTTGGGATATCACAATATCTCTTCTATTATTAATGCATCTATATACTTGGTAAAGGGTGGAAGACTCGGCCTTTTGCCTGGTGTTTTGTTCCACTCTTGCCGCCCTAGTTTCCATCATACCGGTGTTATGTTCCCGGATTTTGCGTTCCTTACGTGGTCGGGTGATTTATGGGACCCCCTTGACAGTTTGCTTTGAATAAAACTCCTCCAGCAAGGCCCAACATTGGTTTTACCTTTTGCCTCACCACCACCTACTTTTCCCTTGGGAGTCGCTCTCTCGAGGGTCAT